>NW_026875812.1:0-18600 GCF_032173495.1 Musca vetustissima | reverse complement strand
CTTTGAAAAAATTATTTAAAAAATCTACGCCTTATATATGAAAAAATTATTTTAAAAAATCCACGCCTTATATATGTCCCCGAAAAAAAAATTTTTAAAAAATCTACGCCTTATATATGTCCCTTATATATGTCGAAAAAATTATTTAAAAAATCTACGCCTTATATATGTCCCCGAAAAAATAATTTAAAAAATCTACGCCTTATATATGTCCCCGAAAAAATAATTTAAAAAATCTACGCCTTATATATGTCCCCGAAAAAATTATTTTAAAAAATCCACGCCTTATATATGTCCCCGAAAAAATTATTTAAAAAATCTACGCCTTATATATGTCCCCGAAAAAATTATTTAAAAAATCTACGCCTTATATATGTCCCCGAAAAAATTATTTAAAAAATCTACGCCTTATATATGTCCCCGAAAAAATTATTTAAAAAATCTACGCCTTATATATGTCCCCGAAAAAATTATTTAAAAAATCTACGCCTTATATATGTCCCCGAAAAAATTATTTAAAAAATCTACGCCTTATATATGTCCCCGAAAAAATTATTTAAAAAATCTACGCCTTATATATGTCCCCGAAAAAATTATTTAAAAAATCTACGCCTTATATATGTCCCCGAAAAAATTATTTAAAAAATCTACGCCTTATATATGTCCCCGAAAAAATTATTTAAAAAATCTACGCCTTATATATGTCCCCGAAAAAATTATTTAAAAAATCTACGCCTTATATATGTCCTTATGGTAGCCTTGAAAAAATATTCTTTAAAAAATCTACGCCTTATATATGTCCCCGAAAAAATTATTTAAAAAATCTACGCCTTATATATGTCCCCGAAAAAATTATTTAAAAAATCTACGCCTTATATATGTCCCCGAAAAAATTATTTAAAAAATCTACGCCTTATATATGTCCCCGAAAAAATTATTTAAAAAATCTACGCCTTATATATGTCCCCGAAAAAATTATTTAAAAAATCTACGCCTTATATATGTCCCCGAAAAAATTATTTAAAAAATCTACGCCTTATATATGTCCCCGAAAAAATTCGTGGAATCATCTACGCCTTATATATGTCCCCGAAAAAATTCGTGGAATCATCTACGCCTTATATATGTCCCCGAAAAAATAATTTATTGTATTCCAACAACGTCATGGCACCATATTTTGTTGTTGTTGTTGCTTTCCTCCTTAAAGTGCTAAAAGGAAAACAATGTTAAGGTATTTTTGTGTTCCTTATTGTTATTGCTGTTATTTACTTATGTCCTTGCAGGAGGACATATGAAACTTTTGAGGGGATGAGAGAGAGGCAGAGTATGTTGGCCAAGTACAAAAAATGTCATTATGATAGGCTCGGAACGAAAAAAACGACAATAAAACAACAACAGTCCAACAACCCATTAACTGAAGAATGTGGTTGGTGGAATATGGAGGGAGGGGTAGAAGATGGTCGGGGTTGTGGAGGAACAGAAAAGGGGTTAAGGAAATAAAAGCATTTATTTTAAGTAATAATATTATGGCTTTAATAAAAGAACATAAAAATTAAATAGAAAAAAATGGGAAAATATTTTATGGTCCTAAAATGGGGACCTTGAAATGAGTCAAAGTCGCAAAAATTAGGGGACCATCAGCTTTACACACAACTAACGAAACTCGACCCTAAAGAAAGCCCAAGATGTACAAATCAGGGGAATCCAACTTCAAACTTCCGAAACTCATAGACCCTTAACAAAGGATCATAAAAAGGGCCAAATTCGTAAAAATCGGCAGACCTTCAGCTTAACTTAAAATTTCTGAAACTCCTTAATATATTTCAAACAAATCGTTATTCGATATTTTTAAAATAAATTATTATTGAATATTTCATTTAAAAAATCTATACAAAATGTTTTCATAATAACCACAATTTTTTCGATTTTTATTATACCTCAGGAAAAAACCATTTCACAATTTCGGATTTTTATGACCTCTCACAAAAAAACTCAACCATTTTCCTTATCGACAAAATATTTATTCTCCACTAACAAATTAGACAAATCATCCCAGCAAAATTGATCAATTTATGTCCTGCTGATACTCTCACACCAGGCTCCACCATTTCAATGCGATTCACAGTAGACATTAAAACTTTCCACACCATCGACTATTAGGCCAAACGAACTGACAGGCGAAACGAGGCAGACAGATATTAGAGATTTTTTTTTTTTTTTTGCAAAAAAAAAAAAACGACGCAACGAAGAGACAGCATCTTAAATTTAAAAACTGTCCATATATTATCGAACAACCATAAATTATAAAATCACCCAAAATGCATGTTGGCTAGGCTATGATGGCCTCCACTTCACTATTGCAAAGCAGTTAGGCACTTAGCCAGCCAGCATGTATTAAAGGCTCTTCTTCTGCCTAACTGTCTGCATGTGTTGGTCATGGACAACATCTTCAATAGATTTTCGTTTGGAGTCATGGAGTTTTAAGATTTTTTTTCTCACTCACCTTCCCATGGACAACCCACAATTTCGGCTCTCAGACACACGGTACGATCATACTGGCCATATGGATAAATGCGTATTTTTGATGCGAATATAATCGGTTGTAATGTGTTTTCCACTTCACTGTAGGTATTGATGTTGCCGGGTAAAATCTGTAAAGGAAAAAAAATGGGGAAAAATAGAGAGGTTACATTTTGTAATGGATTTTAACATTTTCTTCTTCTTCTTTTCGGTTGTAAAAATGTCCAATAAATTCGAATCGAAAAAAAATCTATTTTGTATGACCCCGAAAAATTTTTTTTAAAAATCTACGCCTTTTGTATGACCCCGAAAAAAATGTATTTAAAAAATCTACGCCTTTTGTATGACCCCGAAAAAATTATTTCTACGCCTTTTGTATGAAAAAAAATTGTTTTAAAAATCTACGCCTTTTGTATGACCCCGAAAAAATTATTTAAAAAATATTACGCCTTTTGTATTACCCCGAAAACATTAGTTAAAAAATCTACGCCTTTTGTATGACCCCGAAAAAATTATTTAAAAAATCTACGCCTTTTGTATGACCCCGAAAAAATTATTTAAAAAATCTACGCCTTTTGTATGACCCCGAAAAAATTATTTAAAAAATCTACGCCTTTTGTATGACCCCGAAAAAATTATTAAAAAAAATCTACGCCTTTTGTATGACCCCGAAAAAATTATTTTAAAAATCTACGCCTTTTGTATGACCCCGAAAAAATTATTAAAAAAAATCTACGCCTTTTGTATGACCCCGAAAAAAATATTTAAAAAAATCTACGCCTTTTGTATGACCCCGAAAAAATTATTAAAAAAAATCTACGCCTTTTGTATGACCCCGAAAGAATTATTTAAAAAATCTACGCCTTTTGTATGACCCCGAAAAAAATTATTTAAAAAATCTACGCCTTTTGTATACCCAAATTTGTTTTTTCCTTACCTCCTTTCCTTGGGTGTTCTTCCAACGCTTCCAGCTGGTGAAACCCGGTCGCCAATATTCCAAAACATAGGCCTCCGTATATTCTTGGCCTTGGCCCTTGCCGAATCTTCCTTGGGTGCGTATCGCTGTTATAACATGCACCGATAATAAATCGACTTCCAGATATTCCTTTAAAGCTTTGGAGACCATATGTTTGGGACACCAGGCACCGCCATTATTATCGGTTTTCAGTCTGTAAAGAAAAATCGAACAAAGAAGAAAGGGATTAAAAAAAAATTCATGAAAAAAAATCCAAATAATGATTCAAAGATAACTCATCACTAAAAATTTTATAAAAAAAAAAAACTTTTGCCAATATTCTCCCCTTTGTGAAGACATTTCGCCAAGCCAGCCAATCATTTGGCCTGCCATGGCTTGGAATGCCTTGGTGAGCTCACACAGATTCCTTATATAAATTAATTGACATTAAATGACAGGACGGCCCCACATTGAGTTCGTATGCATGCGGCGGCCAGATAGATAGCTTCATACCCCCCAATAGTTAGTAGCTGAAATTGGTGGCTAACTGACTGACTCGAATTGAATGAATGGATGGCGTGTTGTTGCAAATGTTGTCAATAACGAATGAAATTGTAGCCAGGATCCGAATGCCACGAACCATCACCACATGAAAAACCACCTTCTCGTGGTGGTATTTTTTTATTCGTCTCTTAGTTTGCTTTCAAACGTTGACGATATCACCAAACGTCATCGTCTGCAGAAAATAAAATTAATGTGCTATTTTTGTTGGAGTTTTTACTGTCATTTGGTGTGTGAGTGTGTGTGTATGTGTGTGTAACTTTGTGCATGAAAATGTAAAAATCACAAAACGTTAAAATGCCTTAAATGGAACGTGAATCAGGGGACATTTTCCGAAGAGGTGAGGCGATATAATTTAGGGAAAAAAATTATTTAAAAAATCTACGCCTTGTGTATGTCCCCGAAAAACTAATTTAAACCAGTAAGAAAATTAGTAAAGTCGGACGGGGACGACTATATGATACCCTTCACCACTTTGGGTATATTAAACAGATGAATCCTAACAAACGTTGCATTTTTAATGGACCAGTAAAAGAAAATTGGATCAATAAACATGTCATTCTTCAACCGATACTAAATTTTTCATTTGGTCAGATATAGAAGCTATATCTAAATCTGAACCGATTTTCAGGAAACTTAACCCTCATCATTCTAGACCAAATTTAATACAATGTGCCAAATTTCGTGCAAATCGAAAGATATATAGGGACTTTGCTAAAGCACTTACCTTAAATCGGATGAAACTATATATGGGAGCTATATCTAAATCTGAACCGATTTTCACGAAACTTCGCACACATCATTCTGGACCTCATTCAGTACATTATGCCAAATTTCGTGCAAATCGAAGGATATATAGGGACTTTGGTGCACCATTTACATTAAATCGGACGAAAATATATATGGGAGCTATATCTAAATCTGAGCCTATTTTCACGAAACTTCGCACACATCATTCTAGACCTAATTCATTACCCTGTGCCGAATTTCGTGCAAATCAAATGATTTTCAGGGACTTTGGTGCACCATTTACATAAAATCGGATGAAAATATACATGGGAGCTATATCTAAATCAGGACCGATTTTCAGGAAACATAACACACATCATTCTAGACCTAATTCATCACGGTGTGCCAAATTTCGTGCAAATAGAAAGATATATAGGGACTTTGGTACCCCATTTACCTTAAATCGGACGAAAATATATATGGGAACTATATCCAAATCTGAATCTGAAATCTGAACGAATGATATATAGGGTCTTTGATGCACCAATTACCTTAAATCGGATGAAAATATACATTGGAGCTATATCTAAATCAGGACCGATTTTCAGGAAACATAACACACATCATTCTAGACCTAATTTAATAGGCTATACCAAATTTCGTGCAAATCGAAAGATATACAGGGACTTTGGTGAACCATTTACATAAAATCGGGCGAAACTATATATGGGAGCTATATCTAAATCTAAACCGATTTTCTCGAAACTTAACACACATCACTCTAGACTTAATTTAGTTCGCTATACAAAATTTCGTGCAAATCTAAAGATATATAGGGACTTTGGGGCACCATTTACATGAAATCGGACGAAACTATAAGTGGGAGCTATATAGAAATCTGGACTGATTTTCATAAAACTTGGCAGACATCCTTCTAGGCTCACTTAAGTACGTTATGCCAAATTTCGTGCAAATCGAAAGATATATAGGGACTTTGGGGTACCATTTACATGAAATCGGACGAAACTATATATGGGAGCTATATCTAAATCTGGCCGATTTCCACGAAACTTTACATACATCATTCTAGACCTAAATGAATAGGCTGTTCCAAATTTCGTGCAAATCGAAAGATATATAGGGACTTTGGGGCACCATTTACATGAAATCGGACGAAACTATATGGGAGATATATCTAAATCAGGACCGATTTTCATGAAACTTGGCAGACATCATTCTAGACTCAATTCAATACGTTATGCCAAATTTCGTGCAAATCGAAAGATATATAGGGACTTTGGGGCACCATTTACATGAAATCGGATGAAAGTATATAAGGGAGCTATATCTAAATCTGAACCTATTTTCACGAAACTTGGTAGACATCATTCTAGACATAACTCAATATGCTGTGCGAAATTTCGTGCAAATCGAAATATTTTTAGAGGCTTTAGTGCCCCTTTTACATTAAATCGGACGAAAATATATATGAGAGCTATATCTAAATCTGAACTGATTTTCTCGAAACTTGACACACATCATTCTAGCCTCAATTCAGCACAATATGCCAAATTTGGTGCAAATCACAAGATATATAGGGATTTTGGTGCACCATTCTCATGAAATCTGACGAAACTATATATGGGAGCTATATCTAAACCTGGACCGATTTTCTCGAAACTTGGCAGACATCGCTCTAAGATAAATTCAGTACGTTATGCCAAATTTGGTGCAACTCGAAAGAAATATAGGGACTTTGGTGCACCATTCACATGAAATCGGACGAAACTATATATGGGAGCTATATCTAAATCTGGACCGATTTTCTCGAAACTTGGCAGACATCATTCTAAGCTCAATTCAGTACGTTAATATTCAAAAGAATTTTTGAATGATTTTTTCTAAATTTTGAAAATTTTCCTCATTCCGTTTGCGCCGACCCTCCTTCCTTCCATCCATATTCCAAGCAATATTGTCATCATCGTCATCCACCGCTTCGTCATGTTATGGCCATGATGATGTCCCACAAAGCCACCGTCCGCTATGTAAAAGTCTTAACCAAATGATTTTGAATTTTTTACAACGTCTTGGAGGTTTTTCTTCTTCTTCTTCATTTTATATGCTGTCTTGGCCATTTGATATTGATATTGTCTTTATTGTCATGTTGTTGTTGTTGTTGGCGATACATTACCATTTGGACATTTAAGTGGCGTTTTCAAGATTTGTTCATTCCTACTTGATTTGTATATTTCTTGTGGCCAATATAACGACTAAATATTGTTGTTGTAGTAGATTTGTTGTTGTTGTTCTTGAGATTTCTGATTCTTAATGGAAATTGCGTTTATGTCTTTAAAAAAACATTTGTGCAGGGTGTATTAAACGTCAATACTTGGTCATGTTATCATTTTTTTGTTCGAAATGAACAACCAGCAAGCGCGATGGAGGAGGGGGAGGGGGAGGAGGTACCCCCCTATGACTATGAAAAACGCTTCTGGTAACTTGTTAAGTTCGTTAAGGTTGCGATGTTGGAGTTTCAATTTTGTTGATTTCTTTCTTCCTCTTAATGTTAACGTCTTTGCAGAGTTTGTCGTTTGGTCGGTACGGTCCCCCCATGGCTGAAATGATGTCTTTTTCCAGCTGATGGTAATGGATCTGTAGAAGGAAAAGGGAATTTGTTGCCACTTTTTTTGGACAAACTCAGCAGGATGTTGTCTTGGTAATTAAGGATTAATATTCGTTTTTTTGCGGTATCTCTGTCCCGTCGTTTTCTTCATTGGCGGGGTGTTTAAGTTATGAGAGGTTGATTTTTTTCTTTTTTTGATTGCCGCTCAACTTCTTATTTTTTTGCTGCTTGGCAGTTAAGATGTTGTCTGCTTTAAGCATTTATTGATATGTTAATTTTTTGTTGTTATTGTTCTGATTGTTGGTCAATCCTGGTGGGGAGCTGTGGTCCTTTTTGGCGTAATGTTTTTAATGATTTTTTTTTTTTTTTTTGTTGAAGTGATAGCCCTTGATGTGAAAATAATGAGAAGGAGTGAGGAAGAAGACAGGGAGAAAGAGGCGTGTGGTCATTTGCAATCATAGGAAATTAATTGGAGGGGATTTATGGATGCTTTAAATGAGATATCAAGCAAGTTTTTTGGGAGAGTTAGTTTTTTTTTCAATAAATAAATAATTATTTTAGGCATCTACCCAAGGCGTAGATTTTTTTAAACAATTTTTTAGGCATCTGCCCAAGGCCTAGATTTTTTTAGACAATTTTTTAGGCATCTACCCAAAGCGTAGATTTTTTTAAAAATTTTTTTAGGCATCTACCCAAGGCGTAGATTTTTTTAAAACATTTTTTAGGCATCTACCCAAGGCGTAGATTTTTTTTTAACAATTTTTAGGCATCTACCCAAGGCGTAGATTTTTTTAAACAATTTTTTAGGCATCTACCCAAGGCGTAGATTTTTTTCAACAATTTTTTTGGCATCTACCCAAGGCGTAGATTTTTTAAAACAATTTTTTTAGGCATCTACCCAAGGCGTAGATTTTTTTTAACAATTTTGTAGGCATCTTATGATCCGATTTGGATGAAATTTTGCACAGCTCATTTATTTGGCCCAAGGACGAACGCTATTGAAATTGGGAAAAATCGGTTCAGATTTAGATATAGCTTCCACATATATTTTCGTCCGATTTTATGTAAATGGTGCACCAAAGCCCATAAATAGCTTCCGATTTGCACGAAATTTGGCACAGAATACTGAATTAGTTCCAGAACGGTGTGTGCCAAGTTTCGAGAAAATCGGTCCAGATTTAGATATGGCTCCCGTGCATATTTTCGCCCGATTTAAAGTAAATGGTGTACCAAAGTCCCTAAATATCTTTCGATTTGCACGAAATTTGGTACAGCGTAATGAATAAGGTCTAGAATGATGTGTGCCAAGTCTCCTGAAACTTGGTTCAGATTTAGATATAGCTCCCATATATAGTTTTGTCCGATTTAAGGTAAATGGTGCACCAAAGCCCCTAAATAGCTTCCGATTTGCACGAAATTTGGCAAAGAGTACTGAATCAGTTCCAGAACGATGTGTGCTAAGTTTCGAGAAAATCGGTTCAGATTTAGATATAGTTCCCATATATATTTTCGTTCGATTTAATGTAAATGGTGCACAAAAGCCCTTTAATAGCTTCCGATTTGCACGAAATTTGGCACAGCGTAATGAAATAGGTATAGAATGATGTGTGTTATGTTTCCTGAAAATCGGTTCAGATTTAGATATAGCTCCCATATATATTTTCATCCGATTTAATGTAAATGGTGCACCAAAGTCCCTACATATCTTTCAATTTGCACGAAATTTGGCACAGCGCAATGAATTAGGTCTAGAATGATGTGTGTTACGTTTCCTGAAAATCGGTTCAGATTTAGATATAGCTCCCATATATATCTTCGTCCGATTTTATTTAAATGGTGCACCAAAGTCCCTATATATCTTTCGATTTGTACGAAATTTGGCACAGAGTACTGAATTAGTTCCAGAATGATGTGTGCCAAGTTTCAAGAAAATCGGTTCAGATTTAGATATGGCTCCCATATATAGTTTCGTCCGATTTAAGGTAAAAGGTGCACCAAAGTCCCTACATATTTTTCGATTTGCACGAAATTTAGCACAGCGTAATGAATTAGGTCTAGAATGATGTGTGTTAAGTCTCCTGAAAATTGGTTCAGATTTAGATATAGCTCCCATATATAGTTTTGTCCGATTTAAGGTAAATGGTACACCAAAAGCCCTATATGTAAATGGTGCACCAAAGCCCCTAAATAGCTTCCGATTTGCACGAAATTTGGCAAAGAGTACTGAATCAGTTCCAGAACGATGTGTGCTAAGTTTCGAGAAAATCGGTTCAGATTTAGATATAGTTCCCATATATATTTTCGTTCGATTTAATGTAAATGGTGCACAAAAGCCCTTTAATAGCTTCCGATTTGCACGAAATTTGGCACAGCGTAATGAAATAGGTATAGAATGATGTGTGTTATGTTTCCTGAAAATCGGTTCAGATTTAGATATAGCTCCCATATATATTTTCATCCGATTTAATGTAAATGGTGCACCAAAGTCCCTACATATCTTTCAATTTGCACGAAATTTGACACAGCGCAATGAATTAGGTCTAGAATGATGTGTGTTACGTTTCCTGAAAATCGGTTCAGATTTAGATATAGCTCCCATATATATCTTCGTCCGATTTTATTTAAATGGTGCACCAAAGTCCCTATATATCTTTCGATTTGTACGAAATTTGGCACAGAGTACTGAATTAGTTCCAGAATGATGTGTGCCAAGTTTCAAGAAAATCGGTTCAGATTTAGATATGGCTCCCATATATAGTTTCGTCCGATTTAAGGTAATAGGTGCACCAAAGTCCCTACATATTTTTCGATTTGCACGAAATTTAGCACAGCGTAATGAATTAGGTCTAGAATGATGTGTGTTAAGTTTCCTGAAAATCGGTTCAGATTTAGATATAGCTTCTATATCTGACCAATCGAAAAATTTAGTATCGGTTGCAAAATGACATGTTTATGGATCCACTTTAATTTTACTGGTCCTTTAAAAATGCGACGTCTGTTAGGATTCATCTGTTGAATATACCCAAAATGGTGAAGGGTATCATATAGTCGGCTCCGTCCGACTTTACTGCTTTCCTTACTGGTTCAAATAAGTTTTTCGGGGTCATACAAAAGGCGTAAATTTTTTAAATAATTTTTTAGGCATCTACCCAAGGCTTAAAAGTATTAAATAATTTTTTTCGGGGTCATACCGAAGGCGTATATTTGTTAAGTAATTGCTATTAGGCAAGGTGTAGTTTTCTTTAATTTCCTCTAATTTTTTTATTTTTTATAATCTCCCATTAACCAAAAAACACACACACTCACCAAATTTTGAAGTATTTGCTGACACTTTGTGTCAAACTAATTTTTTTTTACAGCTCTTTGATGTTGAGTAACTTCGACAAGTATAAGTGGAGTAAAGATATTGCTTAACATCTAAGCAATTTTTAATTTTTTTCATTGTGTCTTTAGCTTTGTGGATTTTCCGAAAAATACTCATTATCGAAGATTTTCTTTTACAATTTCTGGAGGAAGAAAAAAACAAGAGTAATAAAAATTGTCTCACGGTGTTTGTGTATGGCTGGCTGGCTTTGTCGACATGTTCAAGTGCTAAGTAATTACCAAGAAAGAGAAAAATTACAACAACAAAAAGAAAGAAACTTGTCTATGAACATTTTGTTGCAAAGAAATGCGCATAACTGTTCCACTATCACCCATTGAGAGCTCCAAATGAAAGGAGAGGGGTCATAGAAGAAAATAATGCAGAAACACAATTTTTTCTCGAGAATCGGCTTCACTAAAAAGACTTTGTGCAGCAGACTATGGTGGCAGACATAGAAGAAAAAGAAGCAGAAAAAAAAAACACGGGATCTTAAAATAGATCAAAGCAATCAAAGCCATTGCTGCCGCCATTTATGAAATGAACAGAAAAGGGGGATGGGACCCACGACCCATGTAAAAATAACATTACACCGTTTTGGTCTCTCCACTCTAGATACCTGGTGCAATAATTTTCTTTCACCGCAATGTTCCGTGGAAGAAAAGAAATTATAATTGCATTTCGTTGAAAAAAAATAGAATTCTTATTTCCCCCTTTCTCTTAACTCTCCACCACAACCACCTTATCAAGTGTTTATCTTTGTGGTTTTCTTGTTGAAATTTTCTTTCATCAGTGGGTTATCATTTCATCAGAAGAAGTATATTCGAAGTGGGTTTTTGTCCACTTTTTTTTTGGGAGGGAAGAAGAAAATGATCTTAATGTTGGTGTTTATGATGTTTAATGATAAACACTCAGACGCACACACACACGCGTTCTCAAATACTGACAGCACATGCTGCAATTGCTGCAACATTGATGTTTCAAGTGCATTTATCCCCCTCCATACCTCCACAATTCATAAAAAAAAACAATAATTTATGAGGGTAATTTTCCTGAATTTTTCCGCTTCGAAGAATCATAAAATCATGTTATGTTATTTAAAAAAATAAATAAATATAAAAAAACTATGTCATTGTGACGGTCCAAGTACCAGATGAATGGAATTTATTAATGAACTTTTTACATAATCAATTTTTAGAAAATTACATAAGTCATATTTTAATTGCATATCAAAACCAGTAAGGAATGTAGTAAAGTCGAATGGGGCCGACTATATGATACCCTTTACCACTTTAACTATATTCAAGAGATGCATCCTAACTGACCTCGAATTTTTGAAGCACCGTTGACATGAAAGTGGTCTAATTTACATATATGATCTGTGCCTATATGGGAACCAAGCACCGTTGAAGATATAATCTCCAGTTCATCCATAATCATCAGTTCGTTATTTATTGTGTCCCCTTTAATTCTTTGATGCACAATTTGCTACAAATCGGACGAAAATATATATGGGAGCTATATAAAAATCTGAACGAATCTTCACGAAACTTCATTCTACTCTTAATTCGATATGCTGTGCCAAATTTCGTGCAAATCGAAGAATATATAGGGTCTTAGGTGCACAATTTACCTAAAATCGGACGAAAATATATATGGGAGCTATATCTAAATCTGAACCGATTTTCACGAAACTTAACACACATCGTTCTACTCTTAATTTAAAACGCTGTAACAAATTTCGTGCAAATCGAAAGCTACTTAGGGACTTTGGTGCCCCATTTACCTTAAATCGGACGAAAATATATATGCGAGCTATATCTAAATCTGAACCCATTTTCACGAAACTTGGCACACATCATTCTATGCTGAATTCATTACACTGAGCCAAATTTCGTGCAAATCAAAAGATATTTAGGGACTTTAGATTACCATTTACATTAAATCGGATGAAAATATATATGGGAGTTATATCTAAATTTCAACCGATTTTCACGAAACTTAACACACATCATTCTAAACTTAATTCGATGCGCTGTGCAAAATTTCGTGCAAATCGAAAGGTATATAGGAAATTTGGTGCACCATTTACATTAAATCGGACGAAAATATTTATGGGAGCTATATCTAAATCTGAACCGATTTGCACGAAACTTAATACACATCATTGTAGACTCAGTTCTGACATACATCATTCTAGAACAAATTCAGTACGCTGTGCCAAATTTCGTGTAAATCGAAAGATGTTTAGGGGATTTGATGCACCATTTACCTTAAATCGGACAAAAATATATATGGGAACTATATCTAAATCCGGACCGATATTCAGGAAACTTAACATATATCATTCTAGTACAAATTCAGTACGCTGTGCCAAATGTCGGCCAAATCGAAAGATATTTAGGGACTTTGGTTCACCATTTACAGGAAAATGGCACCTAAATATATATGGGAGCTATATCTAAATCTTAACCGATTTTCACGAAACTTAGCACACATCATTCTAGGTTTAATTCAATACGCTGTGCCAAATTTCGTGTAAATCGAAAGATGTATAGGGACTTTGGTGCACCATTTACATTAAATCGGACGAAAATATATATGAGAGCTATATCTAAATCCGGACCGATATAGAGGAAACTCAACACACATCATTCAACACACACCATTCTAGGCCATTGAAATTGCAAGAAATATGTTTTGTCTTATTTTTTTATTTATTTATTTTTTTTTTATTTTTTTTTATTTTTTTATTTTATTTTTTTTTTTTTTTTTTTTTTTTGAGTGAAAATCTTCCAACATAGTTTGTAATTTAATCTGTTCTATAAATCCGTTTAAAAACCGATTAACCTCTTTTTTCCCGCTTTAAATTGAAAAATTGTTACAAAACTCCCACACTTCATTTATTTGAAAAAATATTATTACCGGCTAAGGCGCCATTGGACAATTGAAATCTACGCCAAACACAGGGCAGTGATTGTCGGTGACATAATTTCAAGTTATTACCGACTCATTGTAAATTTACAATTTTATTAGCCGGTACAGTGGGACCTAAGTCACAAAAAAAATTAAAAAAAAAATCCCCCAAGACTTGATTTTTGTTTTCATTTCTTAAATATTTTTTAAATATACTTTTATTTATTTATTTTTTATTTTTTATTTTTTTTTGAAATATTATAGTTTAGGAAGTCCCACTGTATACCATGCTTGCTTGGTCATTGTGTGACAATTTAAAATATTTTTTTTATTACACGCCACAGGAAATGACCGGCTACAGAGAGAGTCACACACAAACTCCAGCATCTTTTCTAATTTAAACAAATAGTAAATATAACAAAACAGAGATTTTTGCTGGCCTGTAAATATTTAAACAAAAAAAAAAAAAAAAAATTGGGTAATTTTTTTTTCTTTTCGTATTTTCTCCCCTTCCAATTTACAGCCCAGGAAATGCTGTTGCATTGGTGTGTCCACCGAGAAAATAAATGCGGGTATTTTGCTTATTTACCAAATGCCCATATTATGTTGAACAAAAAAAAAATAATTACCAAGGGTTACCTCACTTGGTCAATGTTTGAAAAATTGTGTAAATATCAAATTTACGTTCACCCCAACCCCCACCCTCCCTGACTTGCAGTAATTTATATTTTTTATTTACTTAGGGATAGTAGAACATTTAATTCCCTCATTTTATTGGGTTCTATTCTATTTGATCTCAACAAAATTAATATTAATGAAGAGCGTGAACAATAAAAAAATTATAGCAAGCAGGATAGACTAAGGAATCTTGGGAATATATATTTCCGAATGGAAAATTTGATTTAAGATTTAAGGAAGTGATAAGACATTAATTTTTTTTCGGTAAGCAAAGAAGAAGAAAAAAAATAAAACGACGATGGAAAATTGAAAAATCTTTGATTTAGATCATTAATCACAAATGGAAAGGGAGGGAGGTTAAGCACCGAGAGTAGATATTGAGAGGGTATAATTTTTTTCAGACATCTATACAAGGCTTAGATTTTTTAATACCCTACACAACTATGTTGTCAGGGTATTATAGCTTTGTGCAGACCCAAGAGTTTGTATAGCCGCAAAATATTGGTCCTAGACCCACCTTTAAGTATACCGATCGTCATATCTCGACTAGCTGAGTCGATCTAGACATGTGTGTCTGTCCGTCCCTCCGTCCGTCTGTCCATTATAATTTGTAAACACGATACAGGTAACAGTTATGAATGCGACATCTGTTAGGATTCATCTATTGAATATGAAGGGTATCATATTGTCGGCCCCGTCCGACTTTACTATTTTTTTATTTGTAAATCCCTTTTTCTTCATCCCATCTTCCTAATGATCTTAATGACAACCTTAAGTATATGCTTACATGTTATCCCATTCATTAGCATAAGTGTTCTTTTCGTTGCCATAGATTACATTACAAAAAAAATCTCCCCTTCCCCCTGCCCATCGAAGTCTTGCAACTTAAAGCCATTGGTAACAAATCTATCTTCACTGTAGCCACTTAGTTTAATTTAAATCACTATGATTATGTCAAACAAGAGTAAACATCATAAACTTAACAGAAAAACGTGATCCAGAGTCATTTATTTATTTTCGTCGGGTCTTCCTTCTTTCGTAGACAACAACGGATGGTTGGCTGGCTGGCTGGCTGGCTGGAGCAACCATTCGAACCGCACACCATCGAAACCAACACAACTCCGTCAGTCAGTCAATCCCATATAAACATTCAATTAAATTAAGATAAATACCCTATCGACGCCATTCAAATGGTTACCATGAACAACAACAACAACCCAACAACGACCAACAACAAATAGAATCCGACCATTGGACATTTCCATGCCAGATGAGTATTAACGAAATGGTTGAATAGAGGAAAGGCAAAGCAAAAAACCACCCAACAACTTCAATTTAAATTAATTCCTCTACAAATAGTTAAGAAGTGCTGGACGATGAAAATCGGGACAAGGGGATGGGGGGATGGAACTATGGCAACAGGCTGCTGGCCAGGCCAGGTCGCCATGTACAACAATTGGCCAAAAACTGTAGCTTCACTTCTTGGCCAAGTGATTAACTAAATGACAGTTTGTTTTGTCCAAGCGAAGCGAAGACAGAGCCATCCAGCAACGTGGGTAGCTAAATGTTTAGAGGCCTGATGGCTGGATGGCTTTCGGTTTGGCTACCTTTTTTCCCACCGCTGATTGTTTGGCTGTTCCATCAACTTCACAATAATTTTCTAGCCTTCCTCCATACCCTCTCCTCCCATTCCAAAGATCTATGGCCAGCCTGAAAGTCCCATTAAAAGTCGTCAATGAAAATTAAAACACAGAACCAGAAGAAAAAATCCGCTGCATACAAATAACAAAATCAAAACGTTCCAAGGAGCCACAGATGCCATGGCCTCAACAGAGAAATGGAAACTCTTCATGGAGTTGAAAATTGAAAAAAAAAACTACTTTGCTGAAGAAGGTAAAAAAACTGACGCTTCTTTTCTCAACTTTGATTAGATAGTTGTTGGTCCAGTCCGGTTCGGTATGGTATGGTGGTGGCCATGGCTAGGCCATTTGGAAATTTTCTTTAGTGGCTCTAAATGGAGCCTGGGTCTTGCCACTGACTATTCTAAATGCTAACAGCAAATTATATATTAAACTTGCAACATCTTCTAATCTCTCTCACCTCCTCTCCCCCCTCATCCTTCCTCTCTTTGTTACAATCAACCAACCCATTCAAACAACAAGTAGAATGGCAATGGTCTAGAGATTGTTAACTTTGTCCATAACAATAATTAAAGTCAAAATGTAATGGGTCTCTATAAACTACAATGGCGGGATATTAGCATTTTAAATGATTTTTTTGTATTGGCAATGGTGGAGAGATAAACCAACAGAGAAGCAGGACATTATCAGTGTCATAAAAATCAATTTTCAAGGATCTTTCTCTTTGGCGGAATCATTGTCAGAATTTAAGAAATTGTTTATGCTGATTAAATTCATCTGCCTTGGCGGAAGAAGCAGAAAGCGAATATTGGCAGGTGGCCAACATAAAAATTGGAAAAATTAAAAAAAAAAACAATATTTCCTCAAATATTCGGGATGGCATGACAAATTGTAAAAAAACAAGTAAGGAAAGTAGTAAAGTCGGACTGGGCCGACTATATGATAACCTTCTCCGCTTTGGGTATATTCTACATATGTATCCTAACAGACGTAGCGTGTTTGTTATATATCTGATCTTATATATATATATGAACCGATTTCAGGGAAATTTGCCAGAGACTAATTTATATTACTTCAGTACGATGTGTCAATCGGCCTAGCTATGGATTATTTTCACGAAGCTTAGCAACATCATTCTATACCAAAATTCGTGCAAATGAAATGATATATAGGATCTAACTAAAAACGGATGAAAATATATATGTGGGAGCTATATCTAAATCTGAACCGATTTTCACGAAACTTTGCACACATCATTCTAGGCTTAATTCCGTACGCTATGTCAAATCGAAGGATATAAAGGGACTTTGTTGAATTATTTACTTAAAATCGGACGAAAATATATATGAGAACTATATCTAAATCTCAACCGATTTTCATGAAACTTAACACACATCGTTCTAGGCTTCATTCAGTGCGCTGTGCCAAATTTCGCGCAAATCGAAGAATAAATAGGGACGTTGGTGCATCATTTACATAAAATTGGACGAACATATATATGGGAGCTATATCCAAACCTGGACCGATTTTCTCTAAACTTGGCAGACGTCACTTTAGGCTCAATTCAGTACGTTATGCCAAATTTAGTGCAAATCGAAAGTTATTTAGGGACTTTGGTGCACCATTTACCTTAAATCGGACGAAACTATATATGGGAGCTATATCTAAATCTGAACCGATTTTCACGAAACTTGGCACACATCATTCTAGGCTCAATTCAGTACGTTATGCCAAATTTGGTGCAAATCAAAAGTTATTTAGGGACTTTGGTGCATCATTTACATAAAATCGGACGAACATATATATGGGAGCTATACCTAAATCTTAACCGATTTTCATGAAACTTAGCACACATCGTTCTAGACCTAATTCATTACGCTGTACCAAATTTCGTTCAAATCGAAAGATGTATAGGGACCGTTTACATTAAATCGGGCGAAAATATTTATGGGAGCTATATCTAACTCTGAACCGATTTTTCCCAATTTCAATAGGGTTCATCCGTGGGCCGAATAAGTGACCTATGCCAAATTTCATCCAATTCGGATCATAAATGCGACCTGTGCTTTGTTTACAATTTAACATGGACAGACAGACGGACGGGCGGGCGGGCGGTCGGAAAGTGATTCTATGGCGCAAGCGCATATGCTTGATCTGAGCAAGCAACTCAAAAGCAAGGCCACCTCCCGCCAGACCAAACTCACACTCTACAAGACACTGATACTGCCCATGATGTTATATGGATCTGAAGCATGGGTACTTTCGCAGGCAGATGAGGCAGCTCTTCGAGTGTTTGAGAGAAAAATTCTCCGAAAGATTTATGGGCCGATTTGCGTCGACGACAATGAACCACGAGCTTCACAATTTATATAGTCAGTCATATTGAGCTGCAGCGCCTACGATGGCTAGACAAGGCGTCCGGTAGACTCGGACCAACTGTGGAACTTGAGAACTACAGCTTCAAGGTAGTTTACATACCTTGGTATAGGCATAAATAAAACGAATGATATCAGTTTTGAAATTCGGAGAAGGATAGTGATGACCAACAGATGCTACTGTGTTCTAAGTAGGCAGTTTAGAAATAAGGACACCTCCCGCCAGACCAAACTCACAATTT